>NC_057803.1:139540692-139551469 GCF_018294505.1 Triticum aestivum | reverse complement strand
TCTTTTTGCTTGCCTCTTGTTTGCTTGTGTGTTGGATTGTTTGTCACGATGGCTCAAGATAATACTAAATTGTGTGACTTTTCCAATACCAACAATAATGAATTTATTAGCACTCCGATTGCTCGTCTTACCGATGCTGAATCTTGTCATGAAAGATCCGTTTTCTGGACTTCCTAGTGAAGATGCCGCTACCCATCTAAACAGCTTTGTTGATTTGTGTGATATGCAACAGAAGAAAGATGTGGATAATGATATTGTTAAATTGAAGCTATTTCCATTTTCGCTTAGAGATCATGCTAAAACTTGGTTTTCTTCTTTGCCTAAAAATAGTATTGATTCATGGAATAAGTGCAAAGATGCTTTTATCTCTAAGTATTTTCCTCCCGCTAAGATCATCTCTCTTAGAAACGATATTATGAATTTTAAGCAACTTGATCGTGAGCATGTTGCATAATCTTGGGAGAGTATGAGATTAATGATACGTAATTGCCCTACACATGGTTTGAATTTACGAATGATCATACAAAATTATTATGCTGGATTGAATTTTCCTTCTAGAAATCTTTTAGATTCGGTCACGGGAGGCACTTTTATGGAAATCACTTTAGGAGAAGCTACTAAACTCCTAGGTAATATTATGGTTAATTATTCTCAATGGCACACCAAAAGATCTACTAGTAAAAAGGTTCATGCTATTGAAGAACTTAATGTTTTGAGTGGAAAGATGGATGAACTTATGAAATTGTTTGCTAATAAGAGTGTTTCTTCTGATCCTAATGATATGACTTTGTCTACTTTTATTGAGAATAATAATGAATCTATGGATGTGAATTTTGTTGGTAGGAACAATTTTGGTAACAACGCGTATAGAGGAAACTTCAATCTTAGGCCGTTTCCTAGTAATTCCTCTAATAATTATGGTAATTCCTACAACAATCTTATGGAAATTTTAATAAGATGCCCTCTGATTTTGATACTAGTGATAAAGAATTTATGATTTCGCAAAAGAATTTCAATGCTTTGCTTGAGGAAAAATTGCCTAAGATTGATGAGTTGGCTAGGAACGTGGATATAATTTCTCTTGATGTTGATTATTTGAAACTTAGATCTATTCCACCTAAGCATGATATCAATGACTCTCTCAAAGCCATGAGAATTTCCATTGATGAGTGCAAAGAAAGAACCGCTAGGATGCGTGCTAAAAAAGATTGCTTTATAAAAGCGTGTTCTTCTAGTTTTCACGATAATAAAGATGAAGATATAAAAGTGATTGATGTGTATCCTATTAAATCTTTGTTTTGCAATATGAATCTTGATAATGATGGGACCGGAGATGAGTCAACTTTAGTTAAAAAGCGTCCCAATGATTCGGAGTTTTTAGATCTTGATGCAAAAATTGGTAAAAGTGGGATTGAAGAGGTCAAAACTTTACATATAAATGAACCCACTATTTCGGATTTCAAGGAATTTAATTATGATAATTGCTCTTTGATAGATTGTATTTCCTTGTTGCAATCCGTGTTAAATTCTCCTTATGCTTATAGTCAAAATAAAGCTTTTACCAAACGTATCGTTGATGCTTTAATGCAATCTATTAAGAAAAGCTTGAATTAGAAGTTTATATCCCTAGAAAACTTTATGATGAGTGGGAACCTACTATTAAAATTAAGATTAAGGATCATAAATTCTTTGCTTTATGTGATTTGGGTGCTAGTGTTTCCACGATTCCAAAAACTTTGTGTGATGTGTTAGGTTTCCGTGAATTTGATGATTGTTCTTTAAATTTGCATCTTGCGGATTCCACTATTAAGAAACCTATGGGAAGGATTAATGATGTTCTTATTGTTGCAAATAGGAATTATGTGCCCGTATATTTCATTTTTCTTGATATAGATTGCAATCCTACATGTCCTATTATTCTTGATGGACCTTTCCTTAGAACGATTGATGCAATTATTGATATGAAAGAAGGAAATATTATATTTCAGTTTCCATTAAGGAAGGGAATGGAACACTTACCTAGAAAGAAAATTAAATTACCTTATGAATCTATTATGAGAGCCACTTATGAATTGCATACCAAAGATGATAATACCTAGATATATTCTTACTTTTATGTCTAGCTAGGGGCATTAAACGATAACGCTTGTTGGGAGGCAACCCAATTTTATTTTTGTTTCTTGTTTTTTGTTCCTATTTATAGTAATAAATAATTCATATAGCTTCTGTTTAGACGTGGTTTTATGCTTGTAATTAGTGTTTGTTCCAAGTAGAACCTTTGGGAAGACTTGGGGGAAATTTTTGCGATCTTGCTGAAAAAAACAGAAACTTTAGCACTCACGAGATTTGCTGCCATTTTTTTACTGGAGAGTGCGATTAGGTTGATTCTTTTTGCAGATGATTAATCGACAAATTACTCACGTCCACCAATTTATTTCAAAAAAATTGGGTTTACAGAAGTATTCGAAACCTACAGATTACTACAGACTGTTCTGTTTTTGACAGATTCTGTTTTTCGTGTGTTGTTTGCTTATTTTGATGAATCTATGGCTAGTATCGGGGGGGGGGGATGAACTATAGAGAAGTTTTAATACAGTAGGTTTAGCACCAATATAAATAAAGAATGAGTTCATTACAGTACCTTAAAGTGGTGGTTTGTTTTCTTATACAATTTCCTGTTGAGTTTTGTGTAAAGATTTGATGGATTTTGGAATAAGGAGTGGCAAGAGCATAATCTTGGGGATGCCGAAGGCACCCAAAGGTAAAATTCAAGGACAACCAAAAGCCTAAGCTTGGGGATTCCCCAGAAGGCATCCCCTCTTTCATCTTCGTCTATCGGTAACTTTACTTGAGGCTATATTTTTATTCACCACATGATATGTGTTTTGCTTGGAGCTCTTGTATGATTCAAGTCTTTGATTTTTAGTTTACCACAATCATCCTTGCTGTACACACCTTCTGGAGAGACACACATGAATCGAAATTTATTAGAATACTCTATGTGCTTCACTTATATCTTTTGAGCTAGATAATTTTGCTCTAGCGCTTCACTTATATATTTTTAGAGTACGGTGGTGCTTTTATTTTATAGAAATCATTGATCTCTCATGCTTCACTTATATTATTTTGAGAGTCTTACAGAACAGCATGGCAATTTGCTTTGGCTATAAAATTAGTCCTAATATGATAGGCATCCAAGATGGGCATAATAAAAACTATCATAAAAAGTGCATTGAATACTATGAGAAGTTTGATACTTAATGATTGTTTTGAGATATAAAGATGGTGATATTAGAGTCATGCTAGTTGATTAGTTATGAATTTGAGAAATACTTGTTCTAAAGTTTGTGATTCCCGTAGCATGCACGTATGTGAACCGTTATGTGATGAAGTCGGAGCATGATTTATTTATTGATTGTCTTCCTTATGAGTGGCGGTCGGGGATGAGCGATGGTCTTTTCCTACTAATCTATCCCCCTAGGAGCATGCGTGTAGTACTTTGTTTCGATAACTAATAGATTTTTGCAATAAGTATGTGAGTTCTTATGACTAATGTTGAGTCCATGGATTATACGCACTCTCACCCTTCCACTATTGCTAGCCTCTCTAGTACCGCGCAACTTTCGCCGGTACCATACACCCACCATATACCTTCCTCAAAACAGCCACCATACCTACCTATTATGGCATTTCCATAGTCATTCCAAGATATATTGCCATGCAACCTTCCACCATTCCGTTTATTATAACACCCTCCATCATTCTCATATTGCTTTGCATGATCATGTAGTTGACATCGTATTTGTGGCAAAACAAATGTTCATAATTCTTTCATACATGTCACTGTTGATTCATTGCACATCCCAGTACACCACCGGAGGCATTCACATAGAGTCATCTTTTGTTCTAGTATCGAGTTGTAATTTTTGAGTTGTAAGTCAATAAAAGTGTGATGATCATCATTATTAGAGCATTGTCCCAAGTGAGGAAAGGATGATGGAGACTATGATTCCCCCACAAGTCGGGATGAGACTCCGGACAAAAAATAAAAAAATAGAAAAATAAGAGGCCATAAAAAAGAGAAGCCCCCCCCCCCCAAAAGAGAAATGAGAGAAAAATAGAGAAGGGACAATGTTACTATCTTTTTACCACACTTGTGCTTCAAAGTAGCACCATGATCTTCATGATAGAGAGTCTCCTATGTTGTCACTTTCATATACTAGTGGGAATTTTACATTATAGAACTTGCACTACAAAAAAAATACACTTCCGTGATGATACGTGTTTGTCACAGTAGGTCGCTTTTTTTGTCTTGCATGTACATCCATGACAAATTTATGACAGAATCAAGATAGCCATACCTGTGCTGTCGTAGAAGTGTTCCATGACATTACCAAAATTATCATCACGGAAGTGTCCACTTCCATGACAATAAATCACGTGTCATAGAAGTGCTTTCATCAAGGGTGACCGACACGTGGCATCCACCGTAACGGAACGCCGTTAAGCTATCGGGTCGGGTTTTGGATCCGATAACCCGTTAACAACCCCGACCAATGGGGATTTTCCACATGTAAAATCATCATTGGCTAGAGGAAACACGTGTCGGCTCATCGTTGGGACAGATGTCATCCACTCACTGGACAGAAGGCGCCTATGATACGTCGACACGTGGCACGGCCCAACAATGGCCCATTCCTGTGAAAAGGCCGGCCCATTTGACTTGGTCAAAAGCTGGCGGGCCGGCCCATGGAAAGCCTGTTAACGGCCTGTTCGCATATAGCCCATTTACAGCCCGCTAACCCAAGGCCCGTTACGCCCTATCCGAATTAGGCCCAGTAGCGTCATCTAGGCCGTCCAATATGATTCCAGCCCGTTTTCACTTCTGGCCCATGTATAGTCCATGACGTCTTTCGGCCCATATGAGGCCCTTTGTAACTCTTGGCCCATTAGCAGCCCGTGCTGAAACTGGCCCATAATGAACAGTGTATTACTTTACACCCATTAATGGCCCGTGGTGAAACTGGCCCGTAATGAACAGTGTATCACTTTATACCCATTAACGGCTCGTTATTCCGTTGGGCCGTTTCCAGCCCAAGTTAACTTTTGGCCTTCTGAGGGCCCATTTATTCTTGGGCTCATTTGCAGCATTCGGTTACTTACGGCCCGTTACTGTCATTTTCTGTTTGTTGGCCAAATTCAGCCTGTTGTTACAATTGGCCCGTTTGTGGACCGTTAGTCTGTTGGGCCATTTTCATAGCATCACCAAATACGGCCTATTAACGACCCGTTATGGTCAGCCCATAAAACGTACGATTTCCATTAAAGGCCCATCTACGGCCCATTAGAGGCCTGTACAAGACCCAAAAATGAGCCGGCGGCCCATGGATCCTACGAGACGTAGAAGGCCCATGGATCCTACAAGACGTAGAAGGCCCATGGATCCTAGGAGACGTAGAAGGCCCATGGATCCGACGGCGCATGAAGGGCCATGGTCGGGTGAATTGGCCCCCGTTTGAACAATATAGCATATTTAAAGAATTATCCTACTCAATACTATCACCTCTAAAAAGCCTACACTATTACAACAAAGAGATCAAGGCATAGAAAGGTAGAATAATCCTACACTATACAATAAAGAAATTACAGCCGATTATACCCACTAGGCATTATGGTTCGGCACAGGTGATAATAAAGCATACATAAACAGAAAATTACATACACTGGGCAAATGCAGCTCATACATCATGGACGCGCATCAACTTAACTCCATTTGAACTATAATCTCTTCAGAAAATAGGATTGGCTGGATTCAGATAGCACAGATTTCAGTCTGCAAAATCTCCAATTCCTTCATGGTTACCTCAGTGTCTTGTTTCACTTTTTTGACTCCTGCATCTAATACCTGCATGTCCAGTCTCAACTTGTTGATTATACATTGACAATCATGTACACGTTGTCTTGCCACCTCTAGTTGATGCTCGAGAACATCATCACATTCCAATTCCAATCCATAATCATTCGGTAATGGCCATGCCGCACTGCTCGTAGATCTTTGTGTTGATGTCACTTCATCCTGAAATGTTTCTGTAAGTACACATGACTAGGGCAAAAATATAGTTACAACAGTGAAGCGAACAAGACACTATTTTGTACTACATGGCAAAACAGGACTAACAATAATGTTACACGTCACTTTAAAAAAAATGTTACACGTCATGAAGCATAAGAAGGTGATATTTTAAAAATTATAAAAAAGATAGTCTATGCAGCCTGCATATAGAAATCCCTCTTAGCTCACCAGAGGAGCATGATGTTGGGGCCCAATCGAAAACACAGACAAGTTACAAATTTAGACATCACATTGCGTATAAGTAAGCAAGCAGTTGGCCATTCTGTGCCTCAATTAAAGTCTTAGGGAGCATAATGAACAGCAGAGGGTTTCATACAAACATACTACAGCAGGCAAAACTATGCAATCATTAGCGTAGTATAAACTAGATTGTGAGCCTCATGCAATAATAGTTGGTTAATAGACTTCAAAGCTTCAGGCACACTTCGACAGAGTAATTAAATGGTAAGGCCTTTAATTATGTCAACTAATAGTGATACAAGTACCGAACATCAGGCATGATTATTTGGGCATCTCATTAACTGAGGACAAATAAAGCAATTGAAAAGAGAAAATTAACTATGCCTGAAACAAACAAGGAATTGAACTGTTGAGTTGCATATAGTGACTTACCTTAGCAGGTTGAAGAGGCTCAGCGCAGCTCCTACTTCTCTTGCAAGGCTCCTTCCTAACATCTTGTACTTGGAAATCTTCAATCTTATCTTCATTGCACCCCCTCTACAAGGTGACACAAACTAGTTACTCGTCTCCTTGGAAGATAAATATGCATACTTTCCAGTCTGTGAACACAAAAGGATGAGATTATAACAAAACAACACCACATAATTATGTCAACTAGTTACTTGTCTCCTTGGAAGATAAATATGCATACTTTCCTAACATACTTGCCTACTATAGTGTACAGCCAAACCTTTATGTCACCTATGAGTTAGACAAGGCCCCACTACAGCAGCCCTTAGTGTTTAAATCGTTGACAAGCTATGTTAGAGTGTTAGGTCAAGAACAGCAAGTAATCAAAGCAAACAGTCCAAGTATGGCTGGCTAATGCAAACAAGCAATTGAACAGATGTGTGAGCAAATCTTACATATCAAGAAAAGAAGCAAAGAAGGAGCCTTAAACACCATCACTTGACTAACCAGATTTAAGGGGCATTTAAACATCATGTGCAACGTATGAACTAACATAAACATTGCATATTCCAGATTCTACAACGGAATGCACATGTATTAGGTTATGCCATGTATGATGATGCCTAAATGTACAGATAGCAGGCAGGAGTGATTCGTCATTGCACGCACAATTGAATTGCAGGTTAAGGGCCGGTTCGATTCCGCCTTTTCAGGGCATATTGTCAAAATAAGCCATAAAAGATGTAAAGAAGTCATTTTTGAGTTAAGGGCTTGGGCTTAACTAATTTCGCTTTGGAGGGGGGTGTTTCGGGTAGAACCTCACTAAAAATTGAAGGGAAGGGGAATAGTGAAATGACTCTGTTGTCTACCTATATTACACTCAAAATGCAACTACTGACGCCCGTGTCACACCTGACCCTCAAGTAAAAACAAACACGCAAGCATTCATTGCCCTGCCCGCTTGCATCTCCTCTCCCCTTTCCCTCTACCTCGATCCCCTGCCTGCAGCACTAGGGTTCCTCCAGCGAGCCGTCGCCACTGGTGCACTACATCTTGTACTTTTTCATTGTGTAACCCTATCTGCAAGTTGACACGGCTAATTTCAGACATCTCTACATGATACTACATTGCATATCCCTTGCGCATATTTAAACCACCAATTAACGATTGTGTGCGTACCATAAACTAGCCATGACTCTGTATGCTGGACTAGCAGGCACTCTAAGGGAGCCTAATGTAGTGCACTGGAATTCCTACATGCCACCTACAATTTTGTAATGTACTGCCCCTGTTCCTAAATATATGCCTTTGTAGAGATTCCAGTATGGACCACATACAGATGTATATAGATGCGTTTTCGAGTGTAGATTCACTCATTTTTATCCGTATGTAGCCTATAGTGGAATCTCTAGAAAGACTTATATTTAGGAATGGAGGTACGAGGTAGTATCATGTATGACATCTACATATCTAATTTAGCAGCTAGTAGTAGAAATCATTGTCTGCACAAAGGGATTACTAGTCGAGAATCCTAGCAAAGCACGCTGGCAGGCACAGAACAATACAAGAGAGAGAGACGCACTTACAAGATCATAGCAATGCCCGAGTCCAGGATCTTGGTTGGCCAAGCTGTTAGATCCAGAAGAAACATCGTCCTTGTAGTTTTTGCCAGCTGCATAACAGGTAACAGCAATTGGTTAGTATATTTGAAGTACATCGGGCAGGTGATGCTGGACGGGTTTAAAGGTGACAAGTACCTAGGCCGTGGCGGGTGCTTGGCATCTCTCCAGACTATGGGAATCGGGTTAGAAACGTCGAGGGTGATGACACTGCGCTGGCTGTCGGGGTCCGGTAAGGAGATCTAGAACCGCGAGTAGGGTGTTTGTGGAGCGGCTCCGGTAGGGTGGACTACGGTGTGAGCGAAGCGGATCTATGGCCGTGGACGAGGGCGTAGGTGAAGCTGCTCCGGTGGTTGGGTTAAGGATGGTGTCGACGATGTGGATCTGTGGCCGTGGACGGGGCGTCAGAAGCTGCTCCGGTGGTTGGGTTAAGGGTGGTGTCGACGATGCAGATCTGTGGCCGTGGATGGGGCCTCAGAAGCTGCTCCGGTAGGTTGGATGAGGGTGCGAGGAAGCGGATCTGAGGCTGTGGACTTGTGAGTTGGCAAAGCGGCCCCGGTAGGGTTGAGAATGGTATAGGCAAAGCTACTCCGGTAGGGTTGAGGAAGGTGTCGGCGAAGCGGCTCCGGTATGGTTGAGGAAGGTGTCGGCGAAGAGGATCAGAGGCCGTGGACGGGGGCGTCGGTGGGGCGGCTCCGGGGGGTGTGGACGAAGCATCTCCGGTGGGGAGAACGAATGAGCCGCTGTAGATGCGCGGCGGTTGAGGAGAGTACCGGTGAAGCAGATCCAGCGCCGTGGACAAGGCCGACACTGAATGGGCTGTGGTACAGTGGTGGATGAGCAGTCTACTTTTTCTAGGGGAGGTGGGAGGGGTAGATGCGGCCGCAGAAGCAAATCCGGCGAGGTGGATGCCGCTGGCAGTGAATGGGCTATGGTACGCCGGTGGATGAGCAGTCTAGGGTTTCGAGAGGGGAGGGGAGAAAGGGCGATGAAGTACTGATGGCGTGATGTAAGATGCTCTGGTGCTATGGAGTTAGTCGTTTTTGCGGGAGGGGGAGAGGAAATGGGGGTGCCGTGTAGTGGGGGAACCGGAAGTTACCAAAGCAGCCCCGACCTATCATGTAGATGAGGGCGGTATTGTAACTGTTGGTCTCCGTGCACCAAGGACAGAAGGGGGATTTCGCATGCTAAAGACTAAGGTGGCAGAAATTTTAGAAGGAGGCGGGAGATTTTGCCGCCCGCGGGATCGTTCAAATCTAGTTTCAACTAATTTTGGACCGTGCTAGCGGGAAGGTCATGCTAGACTGTGCACACAGGGCATGCGTCAGCAGTTAATAACTGGTGTGAAGTCCACCCCAGAAAAAAGACAATAACTCGGGATGATGCGCCGATAACTTGGACATTCACACGGGCGCGGCCAATTGTACGGGTGTAGTTGCGCGTTCACAAAAAAGGGATCAAACGCTCAACCTATGTATTTCTCATGTAAATAAATAATTTAGTGCCATTGGTTATTTACTTTAAACATAATGCATTGACGTGTTAGTGTAGAGGCGCACAAAAAGAAATGGATATTGTAGTCAGCTACTTAAAAGTGTTACCTCATATGATTACATAGCCTCCATTTCATAAATTGCGTACCCGTTGAATTCATATATGAATATTACATATATTACTTCAAAATAGAAACTTAAATCATCCAAGACTAATGAATTTGAATGCAAGAGTAACAATGGTGCATGTTCATGATAGCTACATTGGTTGTTTGAAGAAACATCACTGTAACTTTGGCATGCACAACTAAAAAGGCTTATTTAAGTAGAAAAAATGTGATATGTGAGTGTCCAATCTTTATAGCGTTGAATCGATATTGTACCTTTGGCCACGATACGAAGTAGATATTGACTTATGTTCAAGCGATGCACGTCCACGATCGCTAGATAGTGATACGTGAATGAATTGTGCAATCTCTCTCACACTCATACATATCTCATTTCCCTCTGGGCATCGAGATCACACACGCGCACTTCGTGTATTTCTCTCCCTCCGTCAGGGTTAAATTCGTCTTTCTACCCATCCTACAAGTCTCTCACACAGAAACACACATGCTCTCTATGTCTAACACGCCCTCCCCTTTAATTCCGCCCACCCACAGCCACTAATGTCTCTCACACATATGCTATCTACCTATCCCTTAATATAGCTAGATATGTGTCACACAAACTCCTTCTCCCTACTAGCAAGATGCCCATGCGTTGCACGGAACATCAAGATGCATTTGTATGAGAAGTTTATCTTGTGGGAGAAAAGGATGAACGAGGGAATGCCTTATTTGCAAATGCGGAGAGGGGTGTGGGTATCTTTTTGCAAAATTGCCATAGTTTCCTTCCTGTCC
>NC_057803.1:139528655-139540237 GCF_018294505.1 Triticum aestivum | reverse complement strand
CACACTCTCGATACGTCTTTCTCTCCCTCCCCCCAACAATGACAGCAGAAGGGTGACAACTCGATCTGATCATAATCTGTCAATTGGTTTCTCTCTCAAACATTGTGTCTCGGTGCCTCGCTCGGTAGCCCCCTCGATATGTAGACTTCTCGCGCGCGCACAACTGTAGTGACGATGACGCTGAACCCAGTGTGCCTTGTTTTTACCGGCCTCATGTGATAGTTTTCACCCTGTTTTCTGTTAATTAACAAGGCAACCTTTTCTTTGTTACTACTAGTGAATCTAAAATCATTCGGGGCAGACATAAAATATATCACTTCAACCCAATTATCGCAGCAACTATTTTAAAAGAAACAGGCTAGCTGCCCGTGCGTTGCACGGAACATCAAGATGAATTTGTATGAGTAGTTTATCTTGTGAGAGAAAAGGTTGAACGAGGGAAGGCCTTATTTGTGAACGTGGAGAGACGTGTGGGTATATTTTTGCAAAATTGCCATAGTTTCTTTCATATCCGTTAGATATAAATCCGACGGCCTATATTGCAGGATGGCACACACACCATCATCACCAACTCTGTTTTCTACTCCCTCCGTCCGAAAATACTTGTCATCAAAATGGATAAAAAGAGATGTATCTAAAACTAAAATACGTCTAGATACATTTCCTTTTATCCATTTTGATGACAAGTATTTCCGGACGGAGGGAGTATTTGTCTTTTTAGAGATTTCAACAAGTGACTATGACCGGACCTTACCAACATACTCAAAAAAGTAGTCCATAATTTTGATGTTACCCTCTTTTATTGGCGGTGCAGTGCCATCTGGATACCTCATAAATAAATAAAGTACCACATGATACTAATATATGATACATGGCGCAGGAGCACGAAGTATTATTAATATAGTTTTGCTAGAACTCATCTAGATGAGATATAATTTGGTCTCATTCATCTTTTATAGCCATTGGATGTGATGCTATATAAGATGTGTGTGTGCTGACGTGGGTTGTATTTGTTCTTGTGCAACGAACTGACCACTGCATGTCATGTTTGATAGTCTCAAGTCATTAAAAGCATACAAGCCCCACATCTCTTCTTGGTTGATTCCTTTATTTATGTCAAAAAATAAGAAACAATGTGAGAGTTAATGCACCACGCCTATGTGTTTACTATTTGGTTTTCATAAGATGACTTAATACTCACCTAGATGGAGGGAGTATTCGATTTGACGGCGGGCGGCGCAATTCCCGATATGGTTTAATGCAGACGAGGGAGGGAGTAGCAGTTCCCGATATGTTGAACGGCCAATGCATCCTCCTTCAATTAATGCATGAGGGAAGTAATGGGAGGAGGTCCGGGAAAAGAGGCTGCACGATGTGAATGCAACGCAGTTTGCCCTCATTGCCCTCATATAAAGGCGCCCCTCCATTCCAATGCATCTACCACATCGTACGCACCTAAGCATTTGCCTAAGCACCTACACTAAGCGCAAAAGAGCTCACTCCAGACCCATAGCGGCGATGCTCGTGAGCGGCCAGCGGCTGCACCAGATGGTCCAGGACGCCGGCCTGCGGCATGGCGCCGAGGATCGTCCCCAGACGGTGTTGGAGACCGGCTGGTGGATGGCCGCCTTCGACGCCAACTACGACTCTCAGTTGGACCAGATGATCGTTGCCACCAGCAACAAGTTCACCGTCCTCAAGAAGCTCGCGGACGACATTGCCGTACTCCTCCAGCCCGCGCGCCCGGGCTCCTCATTGCCTGCCACCCTAATCGGCCTCCATGGCCGGAACCTCTTCCAAGCACTGGTGGCCCTGCGACTGCCCGCCGACGCCACAAAGAATGTCTACCTGGAGGTCGCGCTCGCTGCGAGGCGCCTCGCCCTGCAAGAATTCGTCGACCTACACATCCACATGTACGAGGAAATCGTGTACATAGCTATCTACAAGGCCAGTGAGGACGCTACGACATTGGCCTTCCTCAACCGGCTGGAAGCCTTGGATGCCTTTGCTGAGAAGCACCTCGACCTCGCCACAAAAGCCGCCGCTCCTTAGCCGCCGGTCGGTGGCCCGGCGCACTAAGTTGAGGAGGAGGAGGTCGTACGTTCGTGGATCCATCTTTCTTCTTGCCTTCTATAACCACCACTGCGATCGCATCATCGTGGCCTTAATTCTTATTGTGCTGTTGCATTCTCGTTCCAGTCAATACCGACATGTGCGATCCCTTTGCTTAATTATATGCATCACTGTAACTAGTACTCCATCCGTCAATTTATAAGTTGTGCTTACCTTTTCCATCAACTTCGCGCAACGCGCGGGCATCTTGCTAGAAACACTAGAATATGTCTATATAATCCGTATGTGATAGTCCATTTAAAATCTCAAAAAGACAAATATTTAGGTACGAAGGGAGTAATATATTAGGAGTATATCAAAACAACAGTGATTTCTTTCAAGTTTGTGAACAAATACTACTATTCTACTACTTTGGATCCATCGCAACGCACGTGCACAGTGCTGGTAAAAGGAAAAAGCCTGCCGCGTTCGCGTCGCACCCCCACACGCCCGGGAATCGGGAGTACAACACGGCCCGTCTGACACGACACATAGCTTAGGGAAGGCGTGTTGCCTAGCATTTTGACTTTCATGTGGGACCGCCGTTGAGCAAACCGACACCCCGCCCGCCGCCGGGTTGGAAAACATAAATGAGGGGAAGATCTAGCTGTAGCACGAAAGCCAAGAAATTTGGTGTCAGACGGGGCTCATTGATAGAGTAGGAGCATACTGTACTGGTAGTACTCCTACTAGTACCAAGTTTGTACTCCTAATACTATATTACTAGTACTACCACTATACAACTAGTAGGTACGTGCACGGCACAACATCGTAGGAACAAAAAACGGGAAGATCTTGTTTTGGGTGATTTATCTTTTTTTCAATCAACATAGTATGAATAATATGATGTGGGGGGCACCCATGAAGCTTATGTGGCTTGGTTGCATGGCTACAGAAGGTTAGAGAAAAATAAATAGATAATGTGTTTAGAGTGCACTCCACTAAATAGATATATATATACTTTGGATCCATTGCAACGGACCAGCACATCTATATCTATACCCCCTATATAGTGTGTGAAAAACTTTGAAAGTTGGTCGTTGGATGAAGCCAATCCGACGGTACAAAGATGGCAAATCCGAGCACTACTGGCCATTGGATATCATCCACCAGATTCTGCCACATGTATAATCTAGAAGACTCCATGGTTGAACTTAATTCATGAATAAGGGCCTCTTTGATTCATAGGATTGCAGAAACACAGGAATAGGAAAAAGTAGGATTGGAATGGCATGTTCATTGGATCCCTATAGGATTTGAGTTTGTTTGGTTGTGTCACATGAAAAACAAAGGATTTCTTTCAAGAGGTTGAGTGCATGTTAGAATTCTTGTGAAACATAGTACAAATGAATCCTTAGGAAAATATTCTACATGATTCAATCCTACGAATCAAACGACCAAAGTAGGAAAAATTCCTAAGGATTCTAATCCATCAAAGATCCTATGAAAATCCTTTGAATCAAACAGACCCTAACTTTGCCACAACTAAGCTTAGGCAAAGTTATTAGTTCTTCAAAACGAGAGAAACAAGTTGGCAAGCCTAAGGGAATCTTGCCACATTTTTTGTGTGTACGTCATGTGGGGCCTTAGTGTGGCTTGCCTAAGGTGTGGCTTGAATCAAACACTCGCCTAAGTTAAGCAAACTTGCCTAACCTTACATTCCACCAGATTTTGCCACATGTTAGAATCCAGAAAGCTCCACATGTAGAAGCATAATGCACAAACCACCAGAATCTCATGCATGCAATGCACGTGTACCTTACTAGTACTAGTTGGTAGTAGTAAGAAACAAATTCCAGTTTTGGCACGAGCTCGTACTGCGGGAGCACCACAAGGCCTGCCACAGGAGTTACATTTCCCTCTCGGGGCCCACGGGACCAAACTTTAGTGGCTTAGTGGTAGAAACAAGAAACGTGATGGTCACCGTGGTTCAACTTCCATGGACAAGCTATCATGTCTGCTGACACATGTATATCAAAACTAGGGTGTTTATATTTCAAGCACGTGAACAAGTATTATTCTACTACTTTGGATCCATTGCAACGCACGGGCCAGCACATTGGTAGTAGTAGTGTCCATCTCTATCTCTAGAGGCCTTCCCTCGTTCATCCTTTTCTCTCACAAGATAAACTACTCATTCAAATGCATCTTGATGTTCCGTGGAACGCACGAGGATGTTTCCTTGGGGGTCTCTCTAGCGCGGCGTGGCCGTAGTTTCAAGTTGACGCCCCTTGAGATGCCGACGTTGAGGGGCACTCGGATTTCCTCCGATGAGCAGGTAAGATGAGTTTGATCACGTAGTAAATGCATTCTAAAGACTACTTCCATGTCCATTTTCTAATTCTCCCCCTGCCCACTGTTTCACAGGTTAGGCTCGGTGCGAGTGGAGATTGGCTCGCATATGTACGGGAGGGTACCAACATCAATTTGCACAACATTTACAACGGTGAAACCGTTCCCGTAGAACCTTTGTCCAACATTGGGATCAGCCATACAACGGGCCACCGCATGAATTGGTACGATGGAACCACGGTGAGATTGAATAAGATAGCACAAACCTTGCACATGGCGGTCAAAGGCGGACCATGCTGTCTGCGGCTGATTTGTTGTCGTACGAGTAGGAAGACGATGTGCTCCTTTCTAACTGCATCTTCATGGTGACAAACTAGGGGACTTATTTTGTATGGGACACATCCTATGATATACTCCCTCTCTCCCAGTTTATTTGTTTTGAATCTTTTCGTTTTATAAGTTTCAAATTCAAATTTAGAGCTCCCCGTCACATGTTGAGATTACAATGTCCATTAAATCGTTGAGTGCATGTATAGTAAAGAAACAAATCTCGAGTTTGGCACGAGTTCATGCTGCGGGAGCACCACAAGCCCTGGCGCAGGAGTTACATTTCCCTCTCAGGGCCGTCGAGACTGAGCTTCAGCGCCTTACTACACCTACCTTTGAGTCAATAACATGTGGACCCGATAGGTGACTGGTCCACATGTAATGCTCCCGTAGGCAGAGGGGTAGTGGGGCCAAGAGGGGTGAGCCGCAGGTCGGGGGACGTGTGGTTTCATGGGTTTGAGCGGCATCGTGGGAATCGTGGGTGGCTGTGGTAGAAACTTGATGCTCGCCGCATTTTAGGTGGCCCACATGTCATGCACACAAAGGCAGAGGGGCGGTGCGGCCGAGAGGGGTGAGGCGCACGTCGGGGGGCGTGGTGCTGGGGGTTGGAGAGGCGTCGTGGGAATCGCGAGATGAAACGTGATGGTCGCCATAGTTGAACTTCCATGGACGAGCTGTCATGTCTACGGACACATGCACTGCATACCGATCACTGGAAGGAGTAGCAGAGAAAGCTATATATGCAGATAAATAGTTCCTTATAGTCAAGCGGACCCACGCTACTACTCTCTTCCAAAGACATGCACACCATCGAAATAGTCCATCTATATCAATATACACCGAGAGGGAATAATTTTTTTACAAGAGAGGAAATAGTTCATCCATCCATAATGCCCTCCTGCTGGTGCAACCTTTTCTTCTTCTTCTTCTTCTTCTTCTTCTTCTTCTTCTTCTTGTTCTCATTCTCTGTGGGAGACGGCTTCGCAACAAGCTCTTTGGACCTTGCAGCTATCTCGTAACTCACACGGGCATCGAGGGCAGCATATTTTATCCGCTCGTACGTCAAGGGATAATTCTCCCATCCAGACGACCTTAAATCACCGTCTCATCACCCTTCTGAAGATTTGTACCGAGCACAAAATTTGCTACGTCGAATAGGGATGATGTCTGTTTATCACAAACTTCTACGGGGATTTTGATTTTGGTTTGTAGGGCAGCGATGCTATTCAAATCAAGGTTGTACGGCTCCAGCTTCTGTTTGTCCCCTTTGATGGCTGCCCCACAGAAGTATACGTCCTCCCGAGACAAGAAATCGTGAAGCTCACCTGGTATGGAGGGCGAGTGTATGATGTGGTACACCAAAACATCATCTTCGAGGCACAGCTGAAGGACGATGGCGCGCTGGATCTTCCCAGGGTCACGCTCCGTGTACTCTACGTCGAGACCGATGACCCTCGTCTCTACCTTTTCGAGGGAGTTGGATACATTGTTGATCCACTATCGAACAACCCTTGGGTGGACGGTGACGGTGGCAACTATGCGCATCGAGCCTTTGACAAGGACATGTTGGACGCTAAAAACCTGCATCTCGATCTCTATCGCCATTTGGAACCGCTGGAACGGAGGGCTGTGGTTTGGAGAATTAGGATTAGATGGCTAGTCTAACTAAAGTAGTAGATGATTATTTAAAGAGGTTAAAACAATGTGAACACGGTGGGGTTTGGATGCAAATGAAGATGAAGGGGGGGTGAAGAAGCCGAGGAGAATCGGTTCCCGATGGAGAAGTAAATGGGAGAAGTGGCGTGCAGGCAGTTGATTAGATGGCTAGGTAGACTAAACGAAAAGGCTATGCGGTTAGACTGATGAGTCATACCTATTCGTGTACGTGCCCATCCATCCTGATAGGTGGGACCTATGCAAACAGATAAAAAAATGTGTCGTGGTTTTTTTTGAGCGCGTGAGTGGGAGACACAACATTCTCTGGTTAAGGAATAGTCCCTCCGTTTAGGTGAGTATAAGTCACCTTATGAAAATCAGGTTTTCCCAAAACCTTTAGGCGTGGAGCATTAACTTCCTGCTTGATCCCCTCCCAGCCTCGTTATCCAGCGTTCTCTTCCTCTGCTGCCGCATTCTACCTTTCCATTTTTCCTCTTCTCAAGTGTGGAATGATCTGCATGCCATCCTTGATGCACCAGAACGACCACTGCATGCATCGCGGCAGAGCGTTGATTGGGCATGCACGAGAATTTGGTTCTGCTCGCAATATGGATGATACCTGAACGATGAAGTGAACAGGCATGCTAGCACGGGAGACCTATTTACGCTATACAATACTAGAGTACTCATGTACCTACTACTACTACTACTACTACTACTACTACTACTACTACTACTACTACTACTACTACTACTACTACTACTACTACTACTACTACTAGTAGTAGTAGTAGTAGTAGTAGTAGTAGTAGTAGTAGTAGTAGTACAACTGTGGTACACTTGATGGTCAAAATACTATTCATCCGGTCCTCACAGTGAAGTGACAACACCCTACGCCTGACACTAGTCCAGGCGGCGTGTTCGGGTTACCAAAGTCAGCCTCACCCTGTGCACAGTGCAGTCTGTCACCACCGTTGTACAACACATTGGCGCATCACCTCGTCTCCCTCTCCGCTCCCATATCACCACTCCATCTCCTTCTCCATCTCCATCTCACCGTGCCCCGTGTACCGTCGCCTCACTCGCCTCCCCCAGTACCACTATTCCCTCGCTAGCCGCTCCAGCACCGACATCCTTCTCCCCCGTAAATCAAGCCCCCTTCCAAACTCCACCATGGCCGAACGCGAACCGCGCAACATCCATATGAGCCGCGATTGGAGCAATCTCCCCAGTGACATCCTCGACCTCTGTTGTTCGTGTATGGATATGTTGAGCGCCCTGCGGCTGGCTGCATGCTCGAGGGACATGCACACGGCCATCATCGAAGCGAGGTCTAAGCTTTTCAAGACACCCTGCTTGCTGCTATCTGGTCTTGCGAGATTGGCTCACCATGATACGGAGGCGTACATGATGCCCCTCGACTTCAATCCGATCTCCATTAGCTGAAACTTCTTTGCAGGTATGTAGTGGGTCGCCGTACATCATTTCCCTCGACATCGATCCGATCACCATCGCCCGAAACTTCTTGGCAGGTATGTACTGGGTCGGCATGAACTCCCACTGGATGGCTGCCTTTAGAGAAGACGGTAAAAAGTTGGTGCTCATGAACTTCCAGACCTCCCATGAGATTATCCTTCCTCCGTTGGATTATATAGAGTATTACCATCGCGGTCCAAGTCATCTAGATTACTACATCAGTTGGACGGACCTTGTTTTGCAGAAGATTGTAATCTACCAAGTGCCCACACGACATGCGAATTACACAGACTTCAAGCTAATCTTGTCCGACCACGGACTCGCCTATCTTTACGCCGGTGCCTTCTTTAGCTGGAGACAACTCGGCTCGCAGTGGATCATCGTCAAAGCTGATACACACTTCGGTGATGCTATTGAACACAATGGCATCATCTACGCGATCGACAAAGCAGATGGCACCACGTATTGCTGGGACGGCGCGTGTAAGTTGTTTCCTCTCATGTTAATGGTGACGCCATGACACTGTTTGAACTTTTTGTAATGATTGGCATATCTCTGTTTGAGCAGAATTTGAGTAGAACTATGGCAATGTATTAGAGACGATGTAAATCAGCTATATTTGGAATGAGTTAATTCATGCGATTGTGACCATGTCATTACAGCCAATTTGTACCCTGAATAATCAAACGGTTAGGAATATATGGATATTATCCTTATTTTACAGTAATCTATATACTACTACTAAATATGAGTGTGTATCAATGTCCATATTAGTTTCCTCATTTTCATGATGTAGAAACATGCATGCACCACACTGTTGGTTTCATCTAACCATACATTAGGGAAGTAAATGTGCATATGGAGAACTCTATATTTGGAAGTAGTGAAATCCTGCAATGCTTACCATGTGTACATACCTATATTCGCCCTTCAGCAATCAATGGCTAGAATAATATCCTCATAAAATTTTTGCTCACAGAACACGAGTATATAACAATGCATGGTCTGTTAGTTACCTTGAAGAATTTGTTTGTGAGGACAGAACATGATTACATAACATGCATGACATGGTAGTTTCCTGTGAAGAATCGATTGCGAGATAACATGAGTATAACCATGCATGGCACTTCTATATTTTTGAACCCAGTATACATTTCCTTGTATTTTCCTCCCAGTTCCAACAGGGACATATCAATGTTGTTTCTTGCATTATCCTACTCATACTCTGAACAATGCTGATCTCACATTAACAATGCCTGTCCTTTTTGATATGATGTAGTGCCCCTATAGTTACTGCCCTTTGTAATCACACCACCTTTGCCACAAAAAGGGAAGCACAACTGGTTCCTTGCTCGATCAGACGATGGCAAAAGACTGATGGTCATTTGAACACATGAGCCGGAAAATTTATATTGCAAAAAACCCACTGTATACAAGCACCATGTAATACGTGAGTATTCGTACAGTGGTTGTTACGTCTATGAGCAGGATACCAGCTTGTTGGGGCCTTTAGGATTTTTTTAGTTGGAGGCGGGTAAACAGCCTTGGTTCACACTCTCTGTTTCTCAGACTCAATTATCCGATTAACCAGGAGATCACCGTTGGCAAGGACCTTGATGGCAGAGAGGCTCTGTTTGTTATGGAAAAATGTGTCTACACGGCGATCCCTAGGAGTTCGGGAGCAAACTCCCCTGATTGTCAACGATACAGCCTGCAGCCAAAAGAAGGTGAGAATGACAAAGGCATCCGGATTAACTTTTATCCTTGGATGTCTCAATTACGATAGGCAGTGATGTGGTTCGAGCCTTCAGGTTGATAGGTAATTGGGCTGTTGCATCGAAAGGGTGGAGTACTGGTGTCTCCGGATCACTGGTCACTGAAGCGGGGCTGCAAATTATGATGGTGTTGGATCATCTCTTCGAATGACTTTGTTGACTTTGCTGTTGGTTCTGGATGGGTAGTTCTTTCTTTTGTTATGCATATTCCTTGTCATTTGGTCATCCTCGTCTATGTCACTCTTACTATGTAATAGTTGCTTCTGTTTAGAATGTCATTCTCGTCTGGATCACGAGAGTCTGAGCGCTGCAGATGGGTGCATTTTGGTGGTGTAGCAAGACTTCTTATGAACTATCATGTCTTACTGTTTATGTCAGTAGTAGTCACTAGTCAGTGTTTGAATGTTGTATATATCGTTGTTTCAAACTGTTTATTGTCTCGAACTACTGGTGGGCTAAGTTGACGCGTACCAAAGGCTTTGTCAATTTAGTCAATATAAACGATTCTAGCTACAGTGATTGTACAATGTTCATCCAACGGCCATAGTGCTTCTTCAACCTCTGGTCTTCTTGCTCCAGCCGCCCAAAGCAGCGCCGGTCGTGTCGCGTGCTCCTGCCTCCCGTGGCCGGCTGTGATGCCGCGGAGGCCTCACCGCCTCGTACTACTCCCACCGCTGGCCAGGCCATCCCCCTACTCACCCACACCCCATGTTATTCTACGGCGACGGCAGCCTCACACCGCAGCCGAACTAGTGAACCCTCACACTCCTCTCCGCGCGGGCTTCCACTGCTGCTTCTTCCCCGGCTCCGCGTCGTCCCCTTCCTAGGCCTCACCGTCGTCCAGACCACCGCCTTCGTGCTCCCGGCGCAGCATGGTCAACGACCGACTTCCATCGGAAGAGTACTGTACGTGGAGAGGCTGACAGCTGGGTCCACGGCAGCCGCAAGGAAGTGCCTCCTTATTATGTGCAAAATAATTATTCCTCCACCTGACAGCGGGGACCCATCGGACGGGCCACCGTATTTTGCAAAAAAAAAATGATTCGCCCCTTGACTGCTGGGACCCACGAGCTACATCTTCGGACGCAAGGAAGTGCGTCCGAAAAAAAACAATTTGCCCCCCTGACTGCTGGGACCCACCAGGCCCCCGATTGCTGGAACCCACCAGCTACACCTTTGCATGCAAGGAAGTGCGTCCGGGCAAAAAAATGATTCACCTCCTGACTGCTGGGACCCACCAACTACATCTTCGCAGGCAAGGAAGTGCCTGATAGTCGGGACCCACCTGGTCGAAGCGTACATAGCGTTGTCATTCTGGTCGCGAATGTGTACATACATACTGGTCGATGTAGAGGCGCGCATGTGTCGTAGTAAAGGCATGCATGTGTCGTAGTAGAGACGTGCACATAGCATGTACACGTACGTACAACGGCCAGGGTGCAAGAAAGAAAATACGTCCACGTATGTGTACATACGGGCGGGGTCTCGAACGCCTACTCACGCATACGTACGGCCAGGGCTCGTGTACATGGCTGGGTCAGAACGGAGAAACAACATCGTCGTCGTGTTTATGGGGAGGCAACGGAATGTGTCGTGTTCATGGGGAGGCAACGGAATGCGCCGTGTTCATGGGGAGGCAACGGAATGCGTCGTGTTCATCGAGAGGGCTTGGACGGAACAGGCGATGGAAACGAGGCCTGGCGTACCGCAGAACGGAGGAAACGGCCTTGTGTTCGACCGGCCACGTTTGAAACAGGATCATGTTCACCGGGAGGGGTGTGGCGTACCGCAAAACGGAGGAAACGGACCTCCTACGATCGAAACGGGGGTCCTGTTGATCGGGAGGGGTGTGGCGTACCGCAAAACGGAGGAAACGGACCTCCTACGGTCGAAACGGGGGTCCTGTTGATCGAGAGGGGTGTGGCGTACCGCAAAATGGAGGAA